>NC_054476.1:171131181-171138023 GCF_017639515.1 Carcharodon carcharias
ATCCAAAGGTGAGTTTCATTATACTTACTTTGACCTCCAGAACGGAGTGACCCTATCCTCACCCCAACCTCCAGAGGTGAGTGACAGTATTCTCACCTCAACCTCCAGAGGTGAGTGAAAGTATCCTCACCCAACCTCCAGAGTTGAGTGACATTTTCCTCACCACAACCTTCAGAGTTTGTGTGACATTATCCTTGCCCCAGCCTCCAGAGGTGAGTGACAGTATCCTCACCCCAACCTCCAGAGCTGAGTGGCAGTATCCCACCCCAACCTCCAGAGGTGATCGACACTATCCTCACCCCAACCTCCAGAGTTTAGTGACACTATCCTCACCCCAACCTCCAGAGGTGAGTGACAGTATCCTCACCCCAACCTCCAGAGGTGAGTGAAACTACCCTCACCACAACCTCCAGAGGTGACTGACCCTATCCTCACCCTGACCGCCAGAGGTGAGTGGCAATGTACTAACCCAACCTCCAGAGGTGAATGAGGATATCCTCACCTCAACCTCCAATGTGAGTGACACTATCCTCACACCAACCTCCAGAAGTGAGTGACATTTTCCTCACCACAACGTTCAGAGTTTGTGTGACATTATCCTTGCCCCAGCCTCCAGAGGTGAGTGACAGTATCCTCACCCCAACCTCCAGAGCTGAGTGGCAGTATCCTCACCCCAACCTCCAGAGGTGAGCGACACTATCCTCACCCCAACCTCCAGAGTTTAGTGACACTATCCTCACCCCAACCTCCAGAGGTGAGTGACAGTATCCTCACCCCAACCTTCAGAGCTGAGTGGCAGTATCCTCACCCCAACCTCCAGAGGTGAGCGACACTATCCTCACCCCAACCTCCAGAGTTTAGTGACACTATCCTCACCCCAACCTCCAGAGGTGAGTGACAGTATCCTCACCCCAACCTCCAGAGGTGAGTGAAACTACCCTCACCACAACCTCCAGAGGTGACTGACCCTATCCTCACCCTGACCGCCAGAGGTGAGTGGCAATGTACTAACCCAACCTCCAGAGGTGAATGACGGTATCCTCACCTCAACCTCCAATGTGAGTGACACTATCCTCACACCAACCTCCAGAAGTGAGCCACACTCTCCTCACCCCAAACTCCAGAGTTGAGTGACACTCTCCTGACCCTAACCTCCAGAAGTGATTGACACTATCCTCATCCCCAACCTCCAGAGGTGAGCGACACTATCCTCGCCCCAACCTCCAGAGTTGAGTGACACTATCCTCACCCCAACCTCCAGAGCTAGCCACAGTATCCTCACACCAAACTCCAGAGGTGAGTGACACTATCCTCAAACCGACCAGCAGAGTTGAGTCATACTATCCTCACACCAACCTTTAGAATTGAGTGACACTATCCTCACCCCAACCTCCAGAGGTGAGTGACAATATCCTCACCCCAACCTCCAGAGTTTAGTGACACTATCCTAACTTCGACCTCCAGAGATGCGTGACACTCTCCTCACCCCGACCTCCAGGGTTGTGTGACACTATCCTAACCCAACCTCCAGACGTGTCTGACAGTATCCTCACCCCAACCTCCAGAGGTGAGTAACAATATCCTCACACCAACCTCCAGAGGTGAGTGACACTGTCCTCATTCCGAACCTCCAGAGGTGAGTGACACTATCCTCACCCCAACCTCCCGAGATGAATGACACTATTCTCACCCCGGGCTCCAGAGGTGAGTGACACTGTCCTCAACAAGACCTCCAGAGGTGAGTGACAGTATCCTCACCCCGGCCTCCAGAGGTGAGTGACACTGTCCTCAACAAGCCCTCCAGAGGTGAGTGACAGTATCCTCACCCCGACCTCCAGAGGTGAGTGACAGTAACCTCACCAGAACCTCCAAAGGTGAGTAACATTATCCTCACTTTGACCTCCAGAGGGGAGTGACCCTATCCTCACCCCAACCTTCAAAGGTGAGCGACAGTATCCTGAGCCCAACCTCCAGATGTTAGTGACGGTATCCTCACCCCGAACTCCAGAGGTGAGTGACAGTATCCTCATCCAGACCTCCAGAGGTGAATGACACTATCCTCACTCCAACCTCCAGAGGTGAGTGACACTATCCCCACCCCAACCACCAGAGGTGTGTGACACTATCCTCACCCCAACCTCCAGAAGTGAGCCACACTATCCTCACCCCAAACTCCAGAGTTGAGTGACACTCTCCTGACCCTAACCTCCAGAAGTGACTGACACTATCCTCATCCCCAACCTCCAGAGGTGAGCGACACTATCCTCACTCCAACCTACAGAGATGAGTAACACTATCCTCACCCCAGCCTCCAGAGATGATTGACACTGTCCTCACCCAGACCTCCAGAAGTGAGTGACAGTATCCTCACCCCGGCCTCCAGAGGTGAGTGACACTGTCCTCAACAAGACCTCCAGAGGTGAGTGACAGTATCCTCACCCTGACCTCCAGAGGTGAGTGACACTATCCTCACCCCAACCTCCAGAGGTGAGTGACAGTATTCTCACCTCAACCTCCAGAGGTGAGTGAAAGTATCCTCACCCAACCTCCAGAGTTGATTGACATTTATCTCACCACAACCTTCAGAGTTTGAGTGACATTATCCTCACCCCAGCCTCCAGAGGTGAGTGACAGTATCCTCACCCCAACCTCCAGAGTTAAGTGAAACTACCCTCACCACAACCTCCAGAGGTGACTGACCCTATCCTCACCCTGACCGCCAGAGGTGAGTGGCAATATACTAACCCAACCTTCAGAGGTGAATGACGGTATCCTCACCTCAACCTCCAATGTGAGTGACAGTATCCTCACCCCAACCTCCAGAGTTGAGTGACACTAACCTCACCCCAACCTCCAGAGTTGCGTGACACTATCCTCAGCCCGGACTCCAGAGGTGAGTGACACTATCCACAAGCTGACCTTCAGAGGTGAGTGACAGTATCCTCGCCCCGACATCCAGAGATGATTGACAGTATCCTCACCCCAACCTCCAGAGGTGAGTGACACTCTCCTCACCTGACCTCCATTGTTGAGTCACACTATCCTCACCACAAACTCCAGAAGTGATTGACACTATCCTCTCCCCAAGCTCCATAGGTGAGTGACAGTATTCTCATCCCAACCTCCAGAGATGAATGACACTATTCTCACCCCAGCCTCAAGAGGTGAGTGACACTGTCCTCAACAAGAACTCCAGAGGTGAGTGACAGTATCCTCAGCCCAACCTCCAGAATTGAGTGACACTATCCTCACCCCGACCTCCAGAGGTCAGTGACACTATCCTCACCCCAACCTCCAGAGTTGAGTGACAATATCCTCACCCCAACCTCCAGAGTTTAGTGACACTATCCTAACTTCGACCTCCAGAGATGCGTGACACTATCCTCAGCCCGGACTCCAGAGGTGAGTGACACTATCCACAAGCTGACCTTCAGTGGTGAGTGACAGTATCCTCGCCCCGGCCTCCAGAGGTGAGTGACACTGTCCTCAACAAGACCTCCAGAGGTGAGTGACAGTATCCTCACCCTGACCTCCAGAGGTGAGTGACACTATCCTCACCCCAACCTCCAGAGGTGAGTGACAGTATTCTCACCTCAACCTCCAGAGGTGAGTGAAAGTATCCTCACCCAACCTCCAGAGTTGATTGACATTTATCTCACCACAACCTTCAGAGTTTGAGTGACATTATCCTCACCCCAGCCTCCAGAGGTGAGTGACAGTATCCTCACCCCAACCTCCAGAGTTAAGTGAAACTACCCTCACCACAACCTCCAGAGGTGACTGACCCTATCCTCACCCTGACCGCCAGAGGTGAGTGGCAATATACTAACCCAACCTTCAGAGGTGAATGACGGTATCCTCACCTCAACCTCCAATGTGAGTGACAGTATCCTCACCCCAACCTCCAGAGTTGAGTGACACTAACCTCACCCCAACCTCCAGAGTTGCGTGACACTATCCTCAGCCCGGACTCCAGAGGTGAGTGACACTATCCACAAGCTGACCTTCAGAGGTGAGTGACAGTATCCTCGCCCCGACATCCAGAGATGATTGACAGTATCCTCACCCCAACCTCCAGAGGTGAGTGACACTCTCCTCACCTGACCTCCATTGTTGAGTCACACTATCCTCACCACAAACTCCAGAAGTGATTGACACTATCCTCTCCCCAAGCTCCATAGGTGAGTGACAGTATTCTCATCCCAACCTCCAGAGATGAATGACACTATTCTCACCCCAGCCTCAAGAGGTGAGTGACACTGTCCTCAACAAGAACTCCAGAGGTGAGTGACAGTATCCTCAGCCCAACCTCCAGAATTGAGTGACACTATCCTCACCCCGACCTCCAGAGGTCAGTGACACTATCCTCACCCCAACCTCCAGAGTTGAGTGACAATATCCTCACCCCAACCTCCAGAGTTTAGTGACACTATCCTAACTTCGACCTCCAGAGATGCGTGACACTATCCTCAGCCCGGACTCCAGAGGTGAGTGACACTATCCACAAGCTGACCTTCAGTGGTGAGTGACAGTATCCTCGCCCCGACATCCAGAGATGATTGACAGTATCCTCACCCCAACCTCCAGAGGTGAGTGACACTCTCTTCACCCGACCTCCATTGTTGAGTCACACTATACTCACCACAAACTCCAGAAGTGAGTGACACTATCCTCTCCCCAACCTCCAGAGGTGATTGACACTATTCTCATCCCAACCTCCAGAGATGAATGACACTATTCTCACCCCGGCCTCAAGGGGTGAGTGACACTGTCCTCAACAAGAACTCCAGAGGTGAGTGACAGTATCCTCACCCCAACCTCCAGATTTGAGTGACAGTATCCTCACCCAACCTCCAGAGGTAAGTGACACTATCCTCACCAGAACCTCCAAAGGTGAGTCACTCTATCCTCACCCCGACCTCCAGAGGTGAGTGACACTATCCTAACCCAACCTCCAGAGGTGATTGACAGTATCCTCACCCCAACCTCCAGAGGTGAGTGACACAATCCTCACTGCAACCTCCAGAGGTGAATGACAGTATTCT
This sequence comes from Carcharodon carcharias, assembly GCF_017639515.1. Lineage (NCBI taxonomy): Eukaryota > Metazoa > Chordata > Chondrichthyes > Lamniformes > Lamnidae > Carcharodon > Carcharodon carcharias. Next base: position 171,136,227 of record NC_054476.1, read on the forward strand.
CAACCCAACCTCCAGTGGTGAGCGATGGTGTCCTCACTCTGACCTCCAGATCTGAATGACACTATCCTCACCCCAAATTCCGGTGGTGAGCGAATGTATCCTCACCCCAACCTCCAGAGGTGAGTGACCCTATCCTAACCCAACCTCCAGACGTGTCTGACAGTATCCTCATCGCAACCTCCAGAGGTGAGTAACACTATCATCACACCAACCTCCAGAGGTGAGTGACACTGTCCTCATTCTGAACCTCCTGAGGTGAGTGACACTGTCCTCATTCTGAAGCTCCAGAGATGAATGACACTATTCTCACACCAACCTCCAGAGGTGAGTGACACTGTCCTAATTCTGAACCTCCAGAGATGAATGACACTATTCTCACCCCGGCCTCAAGAGGTGAGTGACACTGCCCTCAACAAGACCTCCAGAGCTGAGTGACAGTATCCTCACCCCGACCTCCAGAGGTGAGTGACAGTATCCTCACCAGAACATACAAAGGTGAGTCACATTATCCTCACTTTGACCTCCAGAGGGGAGTGACCCTATCCTCACCCCAACCTCCAGAGGTTAGTGACAGTATACTCACCCCAACCTCCAGAGGTGAGTGACAGTATTCTCACCTCAACCTCCAGAGGTGAGTGAAAGTATCCTCACCCAACCTCCAGAGTTGAGTGACATTTATCTCACCACAACCTTCAGAGTTTGAGTGACATTATCCTCACCCCAGCCTCCAGAGGTGAGTGACAGTATCCTCACCCCAACCTCCAGAGGTAAGTGAAACTACCCTCACCACAACCTCCAGAGGTTAGTGACAGTATTCTCACCTCAACCTCCAGAGGTGAGTGAAAGTATCCTCACCCAACCTCCAGAGTTGAGTGACATTTTCCTCACCACAACCTTCAGAGTTTGTGTGACATTATCCTTGCCCCAGCCTCCAGAGGTGAGTGACAGTATCCTCACCCCAACCTCCAGAGCTGAGTGGCAGTATCCTCACCCCAACCTCCAGAGGTGAGCGACACTATCCTCACCCCAACCTCCAGAGTTTAGTGACACTATCCTCACCCCAACCTCCAGAGGTGAGTGACAGTATCCTCACCCCAACCTCCAGAGCTGAGTGGCAGTATCCTCACCCAAACCTCCAGAGGTGAGCGACACTATCCTCACCCCAACCTCCAGAGTTTAGTGACACTATCCTCACCCCAACCTCCAGAGGTGAGTGACAGTATCCTCACCCCAACCTCCAGAGGTGAGTGAAACTACCCTCACCACAACCTCCAGAGGTGACTGACCCTATCCTCACCCTGACCGCCAGAGGTGAGTGGCAATGTACTAACCCAACCTCCAGAGGTGAATGACGGTATCCTCACCTCAACCTCCAATGTGAGTGACACTATCCTCACACCAACCTCCAGAAGTGAGCCACACTCTCCTCACCCCAAACTCCAGAGTTGAGTGACAATCTCCTGACCCTAACCTCCAGAAGTGATTGACACTATCCTCATCCCCAACCTCCAGAGGTGAGCGACACTATCCTCACCCCAACCTCCAGAGTTGAGTGACACTATCCTCACCCCAACCTCCAGAGCTAGCCACAGTATCCTCACACCAAACTCCAGAGGTGAGTGACACTATCCTCAAACCGACCAGCAGAGTTGAGTCATACTATCCTCACACCAACCTTTAGAATTGAGTGACACTATCCTCACCCCAACCTCCAGAGGTGAGTGACAATATCCTCACCCCAACCTCCAGAGTTTAGTGACACTATCCTAACTTCGACCTCCAGAGATGCGTGACACT